>NC_072732.1:114434988-114472441 GCF_026930045.1 Uloborus diversus | reverse complement strand
TGGTGTTATACAAATACAAATACAAAAGTGACGACCAGCAACAGGCTCTGGGCCCAGCTAGACTGGTCCTAGTCAATTTACAATCCCCAGTGAAGATCAATGGCCCTCTTAAAACTGTCTACTCCTTTACTCATTACCACCTCTTCCGGTAAGCTGTTCCAAGGTTCCACTACCCTGCTAAAATAATAATTTTTCCTAATATCCATGTTAGCCTGAGATTTAAATAGCTTAAAACAATGACCCCTTGTCCTGTTTTCAGTGCTAAACTTTAACCCTGTAACATCTTTCGTTTTAATAAATTTAAACAGCTGAATCATGTCCCCTCGGTCTCTTCTTTGCTCAAGACTGTACATTTTTAGCCTTCTAAGCCTGGAATCATAATCTAAGTGGGAAAGTCCACTTATTAGCCTTGTAGCCCGCCTTTGAACCCTTTCCAATACATTAATGTCTTTCTTAAGATAAGGAGACCAAAACTGAACAGCGTACTCCAAATGGGGTCTTACCAAACTTCTATATAAGGGCAGAAGAACTTCTTTAGATTTATTTGAAATAGATCTATTGATAAACCCAAGCATCTTATTGGCTTTGTTGCTAGCAATGCTGCACTGTTGGCTAAACTTTAAATCCTAACTTATTAGGACCCCCAGACCAGTAACTTTGTCTGCCTGACTAATGACTGAACCTTGCAAATAATAACTTGTACACTTATTTCCATGCCCTAAATGTAGCACTTGACATTTCCCAACATTAACAGCCATACCCCATTTATCAGCCCACTCCGTAATATGATCTAGATCCTCTTGCAACTGATTTGCTTGTTCTTCATTTTCTACAGTCCCCATAACTTTGACATCATCAGCAAAACAATTCATGTTCCCAGAAATATTTTTGTGAATATCGTTCATAAAGACAATGAACAAAACAGGCCCTAACACTGATCCTTGAGGAACCCCGCTTAAGACCTCACTCCAATTAGAATAATTTCCCCTTACAACTACTCTTTGTTTCCTTCCGGTCAGCCAATTTTTTACCCAAATGAAAGTTTTCCCTCCTATTCCTATATCAGCTAATTTGCTACTTCAAGAGTGCACAGTACAATACTGCGGTTTGTCTGTTGATGCTTCTTTGAAGGGGGTCAGTAATTAGAATAAAAAACGAAATTGCCTATGACAATTTAGGGTTACAGTGAAAGAAGCTTGGGGGTCAGTCCCTCCTTTCAGCGCCCTTGATTTTACAGTATTGCCAATGTTAAGTTGGTAATTTATGCACAGGTAAGGACTTATCCCCCCCTCCTGAGGATAAATTCTGACTGCGCTAAGTTAACCAATTATGAAATTTTTGACTTCTTTTTAAGTATGAGAAATGAAAAAAAAAAAAAAAACCCTGAGAGATCTTTTTTTAGCAAAGCTGTAACATTAAATTATAACAATAGTAATCATCATTCATAGTAATCACAATACTGCTGCTTTACGCCGAAAATAGTACCTACTTTAAATGCGTCTTGTTCATTTTTATTTGTTAAAATTCATGAAAATATTTGTAAAAATACTTAGATAAAACTCGTAGGTATGCTATTGTTTTCTAATTCTTAACTATGAAATTCTGTAGATCAATTCAACTCCATGTCAGGCATAGAGATTTCGCTTTAATTGCAATAATCTACTTTTTTTAAAAGATGTATGCTAACAGAAATGTGCAACAAAACTTCTAACAACATATAAAACTTGTAAAGAATCTTTACAATGACATACTGACACATTTTTAGAAACTTAATTATTTTAACAAACTTTATACATCATTGCTTAGAGAAAAAAGAAACTATTTCTCAGTTACTATTATTGTTAACAACAACTGAAGGAATCGGAAAATGATATAGCCAAGCAAGAAGCAACTCTATTTGCTTGTTCTTATCAGTTTAAAAAGTTGCTGCTAAATCAACATGATCTGAACTGAATGAACATTTTTTTCATGTCTATTTCGTACATCTCTTGTCATTGTAATATTTTAAATCTGCCTTTGATCCACATAATTGATGCGGATCTTATCTAATAATAGTAACAATATACAAATGATATTTTTCTTGTAACAAACTTGAATGATAAATAAAAATTTTTAAAATATATCTTAAGGAAAAATCTTTAGAGTGTGGGACCCCAAATCTGAGATACTAGAGAACTTTCTTAATTTCAGAATTTTCCAGATTTTAGATCCAAACTCAAAAAATAATAAAAATTGTTCTGCCATGTGTAGGTAAAGGGCAGTAACTGGATTTTTTTTTTCTTTTTTGAATTTTTTCATCTAATGTACGTTTTTTTTATTGTACAACCTTTTTTTTTTTTTGGTTTCCGCTGAAAAAAATGTCTAATCTCAACATTTTTCTATTGTTAGTATTGATTCCACCACAAATTTCTTCAAGTATCTCAAAAACTCATTTCTGCAGATACTGCCGTTTACCAGCACACAACAGTATTATAGTCTACAATATAAAGAATTTTTCAAACTGCAGCCTCTATTGTCCCAATTCTCTTTTTTTTTTTTTCAATTTTATTTCATCATCTAAATGAAAGCATTCTTTAATTTGCTGAAAAAAAAAAGAAACTAAAGATAATTTGCAGCGACCTTTGATCTGTGGATATTTCTTTATATTATTATCTGTTATACGATATGCCAATTGAAACATGTTTTTATTTAAAAAATGCTGAGCCTATCAGGGTTTCTACTATGGTCGCATTTTTCGCAGAATGCAAAAACACCATCTCAATTGCGAAAGAATGCATTTTTGCTTTTTTGCTGAAATAAAAAATTAATTTAAAAAAAAAGGAAGAATGTATGATCCTAGAGAGAGGAAGCATGCATGGCCATAATCAACTTAATATTTTCAAATCTTAGCTAAGATGATTAAGAAGCTATTAAGTTCAATGAGTCTTTGTCTTATCCGGCATTATGTTCCCCAATAACTGCTTTATTAGGAGGAGGGACTGCAACGTTCTAAAGACCAATCATATTTTCTTTTTTTATTTTGCGTTTAAAAAAATAGCTGCTGTACTTATTTCTCCAAAGATGTCACAGATAAAATATGAGTTTTATTTTCAACTGAAGACGAAACACACTGAGGCATATGTAAATATATGAGAATGTGTAACATTTTAGCATTTTGCTAAAATGTTTCCCTCAATTTTAGCTTTTATGCTAATGAACTTTTGAACCCAGCTTTAACCCTGAAGCCTATCATTTAGGAGAGTCATTTGCCCTTTGCCCCAGCTTTGAGAAATTAACGTACAGTCGAACTCGATTATAACGAGCCATGATTTAATAAGGATATCAGAAGTACTTGATTGGTTCAATGTTAATTCCTTCTGAGCATAACTCTCTTTTAACAAGTAAACCCTCCTTAAAGCAAGCAATATTTTTGTTATTCATAAAATTTCTATTCACTTCTAACCTAGCTTATATCCTTTTTTGGTAAATGTTCTTTAACATTTCAAAGTCAACCTAAGTTTGATAAATCTTAAATCTTGAGAACAAGAGATGAAAACACTTTTTTTTTTCAATTTTTGAAGTAAAGAAACGTTTGAAAATTCTACATGTGTGTATATGTGTATTCCTCAAAAACAATGACACGAGACATTCAGGCCATTCGAAACAAATAAACAAACTTCTTTGGTACTGTACAGTGGTTAAAAAGAAGAAAAAAAAGCAACTATAATGAATTTTTATAAGTTTTTTCACAAATTCATTTTTTGCAAGCATTCAGTTATTACAAAAAAATATTGCTGTCCTTTTCGCTCGTTACAAGCAAGTTCGACTGTATTTACATATAAGTAGGTGTGGTTTTTGCTGTTTTTTTTTTTTTTTTTTTGGTGCAATTTGTATTTAATGCATACTTTTTTAAACCTAGAAAAATTCAAAATAAGCAGGAAAGAGTATCTTCGTAGTTCTGCTCAATATGCTTTGTATTGTATACAGCAAGAAAATTAAAAGAAGTAATGTAAACTGAAGGCAGATATTAAAAGGTTGCTGCTCAGTTACACCTAAACGCTAATTTTTTGTGTGACGCATGGCACTGAAGAAACATAAAAATTAAGCTGTAAATACTGTTTTCAAAAAGAATAGCCAGTTAACTTTAACAATTTTGAACATTTGAAATTCGAGAAGAAAAGTTTTCTAAATTAATTTAAGTGAAACAGTTTTAAGTCTATAAAATTAGGGTCCCCCCCCCCTACTCTGATTTGTCCTATGTGTTCATTATTTCTAGTACATTTATTACTATTATTGTGAATGTAATTCATTTATTTTTTAATATTATTGATTTATTTATGTACTTTTTCCCACTTCCAAAGTATGGGTTTTATTTTTAAACATGTTTATTAGAAACTGTTATGACGATGTACTGAAGAATATCTCTTTTGGAAATAATCTTGCATTGCTGACCGATTTTCTTTGAATGTATATTGATGTTTTTTCACTGATGTATTTTAAATTTATTTACTTACTGTGTGGGTTTGTCTTAAGTGGACACCTCTCTGAAGGGTGAAGTGGATTTAAAAGTCTATAAAAAACATAATCTTTGAATAAAGAAATTTCTCATTAATATATCATAATTTTCTCAATTCTTATATATGTAATCTTGTTATCTATCAGATTTCTACAAAAATGATACATAGTACTGCAGCAAGGGGCAGGTGACATATCCATCAAGAGCAAATTTAACAAAAATACAGTTGTAACTATAAATTATATTTCTCTTTTAATTCAAACTTTCATCACACCACATAAATATAAAAGAGTTGCTTCTGAAAATTGCACAAACTTCAACAAACAAATTATCACCCTGGGTGACACCTGCCCTGGGTATGCCACTGATATATATATATATATATATATATATATATATATATATATATATTAATCTGCCTTCGGCGCTTAAAATAATCTAATTTCATTTTCTATATTTAATTTTAGAACACAAAGATATACTAACTTAAAGATGTCAAGTTTATTGTACTTTTTCTTTGAAATTTATGGTATTAGTTTAACAGGATTCTTTTGTTTTTGGATTTTTTTTTATATGACGCAATGAAGAAAAAAATAGCTTGGAACTGATGTGATATACCCCACCCTTGGCGACTTTTTCCTGTTGGTGCCAAGAAAGCGTCGCCAAGAAAACGATGTATGACGACATATGTCATACATCGTTCTTAGCGATGCTTTTTTAGCGCCAACAGGAAAAAATCAGATAAGAGAACATGATCAAAGCACTTCAGAACACAAGATATATAAAAACAACATAAAAGCACAACAAAAAACATCACAAATATATGCTTCAAAAATGTACAGGGCCGGGGTTTTTTGTAAACATATTAAAATACAATGAAATAAATTATTGTATTAATTACAAGTCGAAATTAATGCATTAATTTTTTTTTCATCATTTCTCCGGGATACGAGCCCTCGGTCTCATAGTACTTTCGTAATGAGACCTCGGCTCGCCGGCCCTGCCTCGGTCTCATTACGAAAGTACTATGAGACCTCTGGCTCATAGTTATAGACCCTCGTTATCCCTCCGACTGTTAATATACATTACAGTCAGAGTATGATCACAGTTATGTATACTACAAGAACCCCTCAAGGATTTGTAAAAACAAAGAATTTTGGAAGTGAGAGGTTTTTTTTTAATTCTAAAATAAAGAACTTACCTTTTTATATGGTATAAATATTCACACTCAGTCTAAAACAATACATCATATGACAATGGCACGTTACAGATACACACCACGTTGGAGTTAACTTTTAATTAACCTTCAAGTTTGAAGAAACTGGCATTTTCTAATGTTTTTACTTCAAAACACAACTACTGAATTTAAACTAACACAAAATAAGCATTCCTGTAAGGTATATTGCACGAAACAACACCACGTCATAAAATCCCCCTAAGAGCGGAACATATGTGCACCTACCTCCACGGAACACACGTGGGAAAAGAATTAGTTCACATCTGTACTTCCCAGGTATATTCTGCAGGGTTACTAGGGCTACCGGAAAAAGTTTTATCGCCAACGTTGGCGATTTTCGAAATGAGCTAAAAATTCTATCCTCGCCAAGGGGGGGGGGGTATATCACATCTGTACCAATAGCTTTTTTTTATCCCCAGTAAATATTGATGTAACTGTACATAAAAGTGACATATGATTTAATTCTTGCAGAACTTGGTGTCTGCTCATTGCACTTTTATATCCCCAAATATCATTTTACATATGAACCGATTACAGTAAAGCACCGTTTATACGTTTCTCTTTTATACGTTTTTATCAATTACACGTTTTTTAAATTGGTCCCTGCAGAATCTAATACACATTAACGTAGACGTATTATACGTTTTTTCATTTATACGCTTTTTTCATACGGTTCCTTCAAAAACGTATAAACGGTGCTTCACTGTATTTCAAAAAGGGCGGAAGTCCTACGGAAATCCATTGACCTTTACACCCTTTCTGAAATAATCTATTCACATCTTTTGTTAACTTTGATCTGCATTAATTTTCTCATGAATATTCAATGATTAATTTCTCTTTTGATCTTTAATAAATAATTGTGTACAAATGGTGAATGCTTATTGTTGTTTTTAACTAAAGATGGTTTATCAATTAAAATGAATTTAATATGTTAAATTGATCTTCTTTGTACTTTATGTGTTTCATTCTTCACTCAAAAGAAAATAAATTAGTTACAGTACTGAATAATATTTATCACTTAAAATGTAATAGAAATTGTTTTTGTAATGCGGTCCAAGGTGCCCCACTAAGCGGATTAACATGCCCTGCACGTGGAGCGCATCAAGGTTCTGTTCAAAAATTAATGTAAGAAAAGTTAATCAATTCAACGTTTTCAAAAAAATCCGAGATGATGAAAAATGTTCCGTGCAACTTACTGTAAAAAATCTAACAGCATGCTTAATTTTTTGAAAAGATTTTTATCTTTTATTTTTTAATGAAAAGTAAAAAAGTGGACCAATGGCTCCACCTCCCCCTATTTATACTTTTTAACTTTTAAATCCGTTTTTGGTATTACCCTCCTGAAGGGTGTCATCCAAGGCGATCCATCCTCCCCGTAGTGGAATTTTCATACTTCTATGTTAAATATGTTCATGAATTTTTTTTTACAGATTCTGCTCATTTGCTTATAAAATTATTTAAAATGTATAACATGTGAATATGCAGGTATATAATATTTTATGTGTAAAAAATGTTTTCCCTTTTGTAAAACAGTTTTATTTTTTTATGTGGGTTTCATAAATTTGAAAATTATTATTTCATGTCAATTTTTGTTTCATCTATTTATTTATTTTATTTTACTTTTTGAATAATAACTGTTTAATAACAAATTGTCAAACTAGCCTTTAATATGAAATTATCAATTTCAGAAACTCATGTGAAAAACATTCTTGTATTGTTACTAATAGTGTTGGTCAACAATTCAATGACACAAGGATTTCTGGTTGAGCTGTGTTAGTTATTACATTATTTATAATAGGGATGGCCGACACTTCAATCATAAAAGGATTTCTGGTTCATATTCGGAAGTTATTTTATCACTGATTTAATCCAGTTAAAATGTTTGTTCTCAAGGGTTATTGAAAATGATGTTTGTTGACATATAGTTTACAATATGATCCTCTATTGGAAATGAATCAAACTTTTCATTGGTAAATGACTGTATGCCTGTATTTAATGATTGTTGTTTTATGTTTACTTTTGTATATTATTTAATATTTATACTGCTAAACTATTGTTGTTTAAATACTTTAATCACTATCAAACAAAAAAAGATTAGGGACACATCAATCAATATATAAAATTGATCTTAATGAAAGACATGTTGATCACACCTGATTTATAAGATTAAAGTAAATATGCTCTAATCAATAAATTTGAACATGTTATATCCTTGACTTCATTTTTCCAATGTTTGTTGTTTTCAAAGAGTAAATTTTCACTAATTCATTGACCTTTTTTCAGGGTTGGCAACGTTTTGGACACTACAGTAAAAAATACGGTAAATACCATGGTTTTTGCCGTCCTGTCCAAAAGTGTCCAAAACTACATTTTTAGAGAAACTATTTTGTGAGAAAATATCAAAAACAGAACAAAATCTGTCAAAGTTTTGTTTTCTATTGAATGTTTATTCAGTGTGAATATTCAAGTATAAATTTAAATGTAACTTATTTATACAGCTGAATCTAATCTAGTTGCATAGAAGTTAAATTCTTCATTTAAAATTTCAATTTATATGCATAAGGTTTTTTTCTTCATAATAGTAACCAAATTTTTCAACATTTATGCTGAGGTGCCAATGAAAGTGTTTAAAATATAGTGCAATAATTGACTTAATTGTAATAAATGCCAATTTTTTATAGTTACAGAATGTATTATATTAAAAATATGAATTAAAGAAAAGAAATTAAACAATTTAAAAAGATGAGTGTATATATTTAATCATCACTTTATTGTTCTTTAATATATGATTTAAAGAATAATTTTCGTTAAAACGTCATGGTAAAACTTATATGCCAAAACCATTTACAACATTAAGCGTTTTCTTTTTCAATCTTGTATCACACATTTAGTAACATTCCTTTGAGTTATAAATGGAAATGAAATTAGATGTTGTGGTAGTGTTGTGTATTTCTTTTTCTAACTCTGCCAACTGTTACATAAGGAAGTTTTTACATAATAGAGTTATGAGCTTTTTTATTTATTTTTTATTTTTTTGAGTAATATTTTTTAAATGAACATTTTGAAGAAAATTATTATCAAATACTCATTAATTAAAATTTATTAATATTTATACTTATGCATCACAAATATTGCAGTAAATATGAATTGATACATCCCTTTAGCTTCAGTATACTTTTGGTCAGTTTTAAGACACTTCAGACAGTTTAGAGTTTTGGACGGTAAAAGCAACCTGTCCTGTCCTAAGCCTGTTTCAGACAGTCCAAAACCCATCTCTGCTGTTTTTTTTTTTTTTTTTTTCAAACTTGTTACAGAAAAACAGCTTGAGATGTAGCTCAAGTTAGGAAAAAAAAGCATAATTCTTATAAAATATCAGATGCCTCAAAAGGATAATAATCTGTGATACAAACTAGTATGGTGTTTGCTTCATTTAAATAGTTATTATTACATTCTATTTTATTTTAGCATCATGAAGATTCTATTATTTAAATATTAAGTAAACTCCTGATTATCAATGGAATAGAGAGGTAAAGCAACCATGGATAATCCGCAAAATGGGTAAAAACGATACTAGTGTATGCAATAGCTTAAAGAGGTCAAAAAGACTCGAATATATTTAAACTACAGCTAAAATGATGAGAGCATATGTAAAAAATGCATGTAAAAGTTTAAAAAGGATCCCTCATTATTACGCAAGCAAATCGTGCTAGCAGATTAACTGCAGCAGATCACGCTAGGTTGCAACAAAAACTCAAAGGGGAAGGGAGGGAAACTTTTTTTAAGGCTGATCTGGCCACTCATTTAAACCTACGCTACTTAGGTTTAAAAATCAGTAAGTAGCAGTAAAGTAAGTAATAGTGTGGAGCTAAAAATCAGGTTTCAAATACAGTGACCGCCGCTTATTTGAATCACATTTGTCTTATGACAGTTTTGATTCAATAAAGCAAAAATTTGTAAATATTTTTTTAAAGGTAAGATTCTATATACAATTTAAGAGAACCTAATTTAATTTTTTGTCAAACAAGATAAAGCCGCTCACTCAAAATATTCCTTCTTTGATTTTTTGAGAATTTTATCGTATAACAGTATGAAAAAGCAGTACAAAACACCAATTTTAACTAATCTGCTTTGAAAAATGTATCTGATGTTGATTGCTAATGACAACTAGTAATTAATTTAGCACTTTTTTTTCAGTGTCATAAAACTACCTATAAACCTCAGAATTCGCACCATGTTGCTCCAATGTAAACTCTACAAAACCTAAAGTGCAGAAGTATTTGTCCATCTCTAAAAGTTCCGTTCACTAAAAGAAGACAAAGAAAAAAAGACTGCACTGATGCACCATATGTTAGTGGGAAATTGTTAGTAGCATACGCTTGATTTATTTAAGCTGTGTGTTTGATACAATTATCCGGCAGTTTTCTAATGTTAAAGCTTTGTTTTGTTCTGTTTTTGAGGATTTGATTTATTAATGTGGCTGATTCATTTAACCACTGATTCAATAACCCGAGGCTCACCGTAGTCAGGCTTTCGTGACCTTAAATGGTTTGAAGTCATTGGTAAGGAGGGGAAGGAAGCTATAGGAATGTCTAAAAATAAATTTTGCACTTGTTTAATATTACAATGTGCATCTATCTACAATCAGTTAATCATTCACAATTTTTTTTTTCTTTTCAAAGCTTGAAAGGCCATGGCTAAGCCGCCCGTGGATAATCGGGAGTTTACTGTACTTAAAAAGTTGTTTGACCATTTTTATATCAGAAAAATATTTCATTTAAACTTTTTGCTTAGTTTACCTATTTTCAAGTAACAGAAACTTTTAAATGCTTTGATGCTACTGTAAAAGCACTTATTTTAATAAGCTGTAATTTTATCAAAACTGAAGATGTTGGGAATTTCAGGAATTCTACATGAACACAGTGGCCGATCTAGGCCAAAATTGGGTCCGCTTTGCAGCCCCTTCACAAAATTCCACATCGTAAAGCGACCCATTCTCAAAGTTCCGCATCGTAAAAGCAGCTCCATTCACAAAATTCTGCATTTTAAAAGTGGCCCCATTCACAAAATTCTTCATTGTAAAATTGGCCCCATTCACTATATAAAATTTTCACAATTTTAACAGGGTCACAAAAAATCTACAGATTAAATCCTTGCAAAAATAAGTGCTTTTACAGCATTTAATTCTTTTGTTTGATGAAGCAATTTTCAGGATAAATATTGATGTTCATATATTTAAAAGGTAGAACATTAAATAAGTTTTATTATTATTTCAATTTTTTAGTTTTATATGGAATAAATAGTTTTTCTATGTTGCTTAACTAGTTTATGTGCTAAACCTCATAAAGTAAATAATTATTAGTACTTTTTTAATTTTAGAAAATGTTTTAAAATTATCATGGTTATATAACAGTAGCACTACTGTAGAATATAGTATTCAAGCTTCAAAAGTTAGATTTTAAAAACTTAATTTCTTCAAATTTTCATTCAAAATAGAAAATTTACACAATAAGCAAGATTTTATCAATTCAGTCACCGAATGAAGATTTGTAAAAACGTGTTTATTTTAGGGGGGGGGGGGTAATTTATTAATAAATACTTGAGGCTTTCATTTATTACTTTTTTCTACCATATTGAATTACCTTTTTTATGTTCATTGATTTAAAGTGTTTGACTATTTATTGCTAATAACTCCCTATGATCTATTTTTGTCAACTTATGTTGCAACTTGTACATAAAATTTATCTTTGATTTCCAGAATCTGTCTTGTACACACAACTTTTATTATGCATAACTTTGTACTTGCATTACCAATGTATTTAAGTGTACTAAAATGATCTTTTTTCTTTTCTGTAACTTTAACTATTTTTGCTTTGCAGAGTTTTCAAGCAATACTGATAGATGTGGCTCACAATTTCTCAATAGTGTTTTTCCGAGAAATCAAATGTTTTCGTACGTAAATGCAGAAAAATATGGATGTATAGTGTGTGGTAAAGAGTTTTCGATGAAAGGCAATCTCAGTGTTCACATGCTCATACATACAGGAGAAAGACCACATCGATGTGAATCATGCTTAAAGGTATTTAGGCATCGAAACTCTCTGAATCGTCACAGAAAAAGCAGACATAGAACTGAATGCTGAACTATCATGTTTGGTAGTTTAATATCTTTTATTCTGAACATTTGGGGAAAAAGTTAAACATCTAGTGCAAAACATACTAATACACATTGCAATTGTGTGTATTAGAGGTTTATTTCATGTTTTTAGAGGTATGTTTTTTCTTCTTTTTTTTTTGCATTTTATTTAAAATTATGCATTTTATTCTTGTGTATGATTCAGTATTTATTGATTTTTTATAATAGAAAAAAATAAGAATAGACAGTGCTTAAAGAGTGGGTAGACCGCCTCTTCACTCTCCTTTCTAATAATTATATCCACATGTCCCCCTATCTACTTCCACCAATCCAAACCTCCATTTCCTAAATCACTGAAGTCGATCCCCCCATTTTTACTGGACACAATAATGAACATGGCAGATCAGCTCTAGAATTAAAAAATCCTAAAACATGCAGTTATCGAAATCTGTTAAGAAATGTACTTGATAATGCTAAAAGTATTTTTTTCAACAACTACTAGATTTGCTTTCTGATTTTTCCATTTCAAATTGTGCACACTAATGTGGGAAAACACTACAATTACAACTTAACCCTTCAAAACTAAAATAAAGTACAGCTGGCAGTTCAGATAAACCTTTTAGACATGCAACGTATATTTGTCTATACATTACCTATTTTCGACAGACAAACCGAATATTCTGCATGATAAACTTAGTTCATCAATATATTTTCCTTTAAGAGCTAAAAATAAATTGCGTTTCCCCATCCAATGTTTTGGGAAAAGTGAAAGTTCTTTGTTTACTTATGATGCTTACACACATAGACGTCCTGCACTTACATGTTTGGGCGGAGGCAATTTTTAAATTTGTCGAATTATGCTCTGAATTTTCCCAAATGACAAAATACAAGCTTGAGCACAAACATGTGTCTAATATGAATACATTAAACATCGTTACTTAAAAAAATATTAAAAAAAAAAAAAAAAAAAAACTCCGCAGTGCAGTCTCAAAATTTACCGAACTGTCTGAAAAAATGTCAACTAAGAACATTTTTGGCAGGTCACAGTGACCTTCCATCTGGGCCAACTTGCTTCTGTCAGCATTTTTAGACAATTAAGAGATACAATCAGCAACGATCGACCGCTGTCTGTATGTCTGTGCTTGGATTTGTAGTCAGTGCGGCATCGATGCATCAGTTTAGAGAAAAATTCTAAACCAATTTAATGATGTAGGATGCACACCAGTTTTTTGCAAGGCGTCGCCCAGCCCTAGTATAATGCCATAGTACAGCTAATAATATCACATTCAAAGTAATTTTAATAGAAAAGAAAACACCCAGATGTTAAATTTTGTTATGTTTTAGTTTTTCTTACATTTTACTACACATTACATTAACCTTGCTGTTACTCATTTAAATATGAAATACGAACAAAAAAAAAAACTTATAATTTTAAGTGTTTAAAAGTATGTAAAGTCAATTAAATGCTAGTTCTTTATAAACTATACAGCTTTTTAAAATATTTAAAAAAAAGTCATTTCACAAATTATTAAAAAGGTGATTAATAAATATGTAAAGAAAGCATTTGGATTTTAATTTTTGAAGTTTTACACCATATGAAATATTGTTTAAAAACAATTAAACTAAATTAATCATTGTAATCAAAGTTCAATAATGATAAGTTATGGGGCAGAAACATTAGGCATTCTACTAGATTCATTATTTATAACATGTTAACATGGTTATCAGTTGTCAGACCATGTATCAGTATCTGCAAATAATTATCAAGTTATGTGGAATTTCAGATAAACATAAACCAAATTAGCCATTTAGTTCTAGTTAGCCTAAAGTAGGCAAAAGAGGTGGTGGGTTTTTTTTTTTTCTTTTAGAGACCAGAGGCGTAGCTAGACCCGACTTTCGGGGGGGGGGGGCGGTTTCTTCTTTTATATATATATATATATATATATGTAAATTTTTTTGTATTAAAAAAATAAGAGGGAGGTGAGTCTTATATACTTTGGAATGGGGTGCCCCAATACCGATACTTGTGTCAAACAAAACAAAAGCAAAGTATTTTTTTTTTTAATGTTATGGAAAATTCAACTTTTTTTTCTTTTTCCTCCTATTAATTTAAAGTGAAATTTTCTAGCAACGTCTTGTCAAAACCAGTCTATCCAAATCAGGGGGAAATCAAACATCTGATGAGCGTGTTCCGTTCATGAAATTGCTTTTCATATCGTTATATTTATATGTTGCTTTTTATGTATTTACATTTATGCTAATTCTAAAGCAGTTAATAAAATTTGAATTTAAAAAGTTAGGGAAGAAATATATGCGATAGAAAGTTATTCGCTCAAATGCATACCATTTGTTCTCCTCTCAAGTCTTTATTTTTAATTTTATTAGCTGCTTTAGAATTTACATAAATATCTATTTGAGAGAGAAACAGTAATTTTCGGGTATTATAAACAGAAGTCTTTTTTATTTTCTACTTTTTAATCCGAACCAAGCTAATAGAAATAATCTAGATCTATCTCTCGATTTTTTTCTTTAATGTGAAATTCGAAATATACAGATTCAACTGTATGCAATATTCCCACTGCTTGGCTCATAAAATTAAACATATTTAACAATTTGCAGAATCTATGACAAAGAAAGGCTGCATATACGTGGATTTAACAAATCAATCTCATTTCTAAAGCAAAGTGTCAAATTTCACTCAATTATCAAAAAAATGTCTCAGCATAGGGAGGCATCTTTATGCTTGAGGGAGCATATTTTCAATGGCATTGGGGGGGGGGGGGGGGGAGCAAAGTGAATTTTTGACCTTTGTTACTCAAAAAAAAGTCGTTTTGATGGTTTTTTCTTTTTTTTTTCCCTTTCTCTTCCCTCTTTTTTTTTTGTGACTAACATTTCAGGGGGGTTTTGTCCCCAAAACCCCCCCTTAGCTATGCCCCTGTTAGAGACAATTTCATTTGCAATGAATTGGTTATAAATGATAAACTTACTAATATTGATATGGTTTGGCTGGAGTTGATGAGCAATAAAGGCAAAAAACTACGCTTTGGAAACATTTATAGGCCACCTTATTCAAACCAGAGACAAGATGAACAGATGTATTGTATTATTAGTGACATGTCCAGTAAGTGATCCGTTATCATAATAGGGGTTTCAATTTTCTGGGTATTGATTGGAATAATTTTTATCCTGGTAATGGCAAAGAAGAGGAATTTTTAAAAGTAATTGGTGACTGTTTCTTAGATCAAGTTGTAACTCAGAAAACTCGAGAGGAGGCGATTTTGGATCTAGATTTTTGTGACATGGGAAGTTTTGTTCAGGGGTTGTGTGTAAGAGATCATATTGGAGATAGTAATCATAACAGCATTAGGTTCTGGATTAAATTTGAAGTGTACAAAGATGATAATTTTAGGTTTCTGCCCAATTTCAGAAACACTGATTTTGTTGCACTTAGGCAGAGCTTGAAAGAGGTTTTTTCGTCAGGATTGGAAAATAGCGACATTGATTACAGTGGACGGAATTTAAGGAAAAACTTGCAAAAATGGTTAGCGATTATGTTCGTTTTAGGAAAAAAGGTGTTAGTACCAAAATTTGGCAGATGTGGTTCTCCAGGGTGACTAAAGAAGCTCTAAACTATAAGCAAGTTGCTTTTCGTCAGTTTAAAGAAACTGATCAGAGTGCGAAGAGGCTCCAGTATGGTAAGGCAAAGCAAAATTTTAAGTATTTGGTACGGATTCAGAAAGGGAGTTGGAGTAAAGACTAGCAGATGAGATCCCTAAAAGGTTTCTTGCTTATGCTAATTCTGGGAAAGCTCAAAACAGTCAAATAGGGCTATTGGTTGATGAGTATGGAAATTTAATCCAAAACGATGGGGATATTGCAAATGTTCTAAATAACTTTTTTCCTGTGTGTTTAATGATAACTTTATCTCAACAGTTGACACTAACAAGACACTAGCTGTTATACAGCTTGAGAATTTTGTATTTTCCAGAGAGGAGGTTCTATTTCATTTGAAAAAGATCCAGGGAACTAAAGCTCCAGGATCAGATAACATTTATCCAAAAATTTTAGTTGAATGTGCAGAGGAATTAGTGAATGTTATTTTAAATATTTTTAATGCTTCTTATATAACTCAGGGACAGTGCAGGGGACAGAAAGCTGGCTAACATAATGCCGGTCTTCAAGAAGGGGTCTAAAGGTAAAGCTGGGAATTTATAGACCTGTAGGTCTGACTTCAGTGATTTGTAAGATTTTCAAAACTTTGATCAAAATTAAGACCATGAATTTCTTAAAGACTAATAGTCTGTTGACTAGTTTGCAGTATGGTTTCAGGAGAGATAAATCTTGTGCTTCTAATTTATTGCATTTCTATGGCAAGGTTACCTCAGCTATAGATAACAAAAAATGTGTGGATGTTGTTTGTATTGATTTTCAAAAAAACTTTTGACAAGGTACTGCATGTTGCTCTTCTTAGCAAATTAGCTGACATAGGAATAGGAGGAAAAACTTTACTTTGTGTTAGAAATTGGCTCATTGGTGAGAAGCAAAGAGCAGTTGCGAGAGGAAATCATTCTAAATGGAGTGATGTTTTAAGCGGGGTTCCTCAGGGATTAGTTTTAGGGCCTCTTTTGTTTATTATCTTTATGAATGACATCAATCAAAATATTTCTGGAAGCTTGAATTGTTTTGCTGATGATGTAAAAGTTATGGGGATTGTCAAAAATGAAGAACAAGTAAAACAGCTTCAAGAGGATTCAGATCATATTACTAAGTGGGCAGATAAATGGGGTATGGCAGTTAATGTAGGGAAATGTCAAGTGCTACACTTAGGTCATGGAAATAAGCATATGAGTTATAGTTTACAGGGTTCAGTCATTAGTCAGGCAGAAAATGTTATGGACCTATGTTTCTTAATAAATCAGGACTTCAAGTTTAGTCAACAGTGCAACATTGCGAGTAACAAAGCCAACAGAATGCTTGGGTTTATCAATAGATCTATTTCAAACAACTCTAAGAAGGTTCTTCTGCCTTTATATAGGAGTTTAGTAAGACCTCATTTGGAGTATGCTGTCCAGTTTTGGTCAGTTTATCTGAAGAAAGACATTTCTGTATTGGAAAGGGTTCAAAGAAGGGTAACTAGACTAGTAAAGGGGCTTTCAGATTTAGATTATACCAGACTTAATAGGCTTAATATGTATAGCCTGGAGCAAAGGAGAGTCAGAGGGGACATGATTCAGTTATTTAACTTTATCAAAATGAAAGAATTTTTGCACAGAAAGCAGGACGAGGGGTCATTGTTTTAAGCTATTCAAATCTCAGGCTAACCTGGAAATAAGGAAAAACTTACTACTTTAGTAGGGTTGTGTGTGGGCACTTGGAACAGTTTACTGCAGGCCGAGGAGTCAGTCACCTTTCTCACCTTTTTTGAAATGTGTCTTAGGAGTTTTTTTTTAAATAATTAAATCTTTGAAAAGTATCTGAATGTTATCTTTAACAGTGAAATTAATTTAAAAAATAGCCTTAAATATGCCCCCCCCCCCCACCTTGTTGTTGTTTAAGAAAAATAGCTATGCTATCGGGAAATCGGGGAATTTTTTTTATCGCTTGCAGTTGCACCCTATGAGCAGAACCAGTCTTTCTATCCCTTCTACAGATGGACTTGCTCCTTATTTTCGGGAATGTATGTTAAAAGAAGCATGTTTATCCTATTATACTTTGAGCTTTGATGAAACTACCAATGTCAAAGACAAAAAAGAACTGCAACGAACAACAAAATATTGGTCTGAAAGCCAATGTTACATCACAAGAAGGCATCTCAAAACTTTCTTCTTGGGCAAGGCAGTTGGTGAAATTTCGATTGAGAAGCTATGTGAAGCACTTACCGAGAGTAATTATCCATGAATAAATGTCTCATGCTTTCCTTTGGATGGTCCTTATGTTAATAAAAAGGTTTTTAGGTTGTTTGACACTATTATCCTTGAGACACGAGAAAAAAGCCTAATAAATATTGGTACTTGCAGTATTCATACAATGCATAATACATATGTCAAAGCATTGCAGTATTTAGGTGAAGAAGTATCTGAACTTCTTCTTAGTACTTATAGCTATTTTGATGGTTGGCCTTCCTGTTATGAGGACTTCGAAGAAGTGCAAGCTCAACTAAATACACCTCATCACAAGTTCCTGAAACACACAATTACCCATTGGCTAACTCTTGGACCTGCAGCAAACAGACTACTGGAACAGTGGCATGCTCTTCAGTATTATTTTTTTAAACATGTGCCTTTGAAAAAGAATTCAGCTATGCAATGCAGGTCATATAAAGCTGTTGCAAATGTTTTAAAAAGACCTTCTATAAAAGCTGAGCTGCATTTTATCTTTTCATCTGCTGATTTGTTTATGCAGTTCACGAAACGCTTTCAATGCCAAGCGCAGGGCCGTGTCCAATGGGAGGGTTTTAGGGGTTAAACCCCTCCCATTGGGGAAAAAATTAAGAAAGCCAAATTAAGAAAATGTGTATTTGGTTTTTATTAACACAAATGTAAAAGTTAGTGTGCAGCGATATCGGGAAAAAAAGCAAAAGAAATAAAACTTTTAATTTGAAGTTATATGCAATTTACAACTGTGAGAGCTTTATCAACTAGAATAATACTTTGGAAAAACTATGGAGGATGAACCACAGAATGATTTTTCAATACCAAGCATTATGAACTTTGTACCTATATGTTGCAACAATGAAGATGCGTTGATTGTGTTTGGTAATTTAATTTGCATCTGCAATAAGCTTTTTCTTGTCTAGTATAATAAGCATTACTTCAGAATATGAAGCCTGATATATATGCTGCATTATAAAAGAACTTGTGAAAAGCTTTTTAAACATTTTTATTGCATATACTGCATAGTAAACAAATTTGAATAGAAAGAAACAAGCAAGGTTTTTTAAAGTTTGAATAAAAAAAAGCTGTAAAATGATGGAGTACTGCTGTCACTTTCTCAGCCAGAATTATCCTTCAAGTGCGGGAAGGGAAGGGGGAGCAGTGTTTACAGGTGTATAAATGTCATACTGGGATCGGCAATTTAACGTAAAACTAAAGTTTGTAAGGGATTGAACTCCCTTATTAAGGATGTACTAGTTTATCCCCCCCAGTTAAGGATGTACTAGTTTTAAAGCCCCTCCTTATATGAAAATCTGGACACGGGCCTGGCCAAGCGCCTATGATACACAAATTGTACCAAGAAATAGAGACCATTGTTCAAACTTTTATGGCTCAAGTTATAAAAGCCTCTGTCATAAAGAAAGTTGATTTTTCAAACATAGACACGGTTAAACTGTTTGCAGTTGGCAACAGACTACCTCTTGAAGATCTCGTTGTTAGTGGATAGGTGACAGATGAACTGTCAAAACTGAAAGAAAATGAAAAGGTTCTTAAGAGGTGTTAAAAAGCATTGTGTGACTGCATAAAAGTATGTAATAGAAAAAAGTTGCATATCAAACGGGTTACTGAAAAGTTTCAAATTTTTGGATCCAAAAGAGAGAAGTAAATCGAGAAGCTGTAAGGATTTGATAAAGATTACCAAAATTATGCCTTTTAATGTTCCACTCGATAGGTTGCAAGATGAATGGAAACTTTTGCAGCTGGAAAAAGATGATGAAGCATCCAAAAACAAAACCATTGATATCTACTGGCAGCAGCACATTTCAAAAAAGGACTCAACTTCCGATGTTCTAAAGCTTCCCAATGTTTCTAAGGTGATAAAAGCTTCACTTGCATTATCATATGGTAATGTTGACATTGAAATACTATTTTCCATTTCAAAGCATCTTTTTGGTGAAAATAAGACAGCAAGGACTGAAAGATTTTTAAACAGCATACTTATAGTTAAAGACGCTGTAAAAGAATGTCCTCATTTGTTTTTAGTTACTTTTTTTGTCACCTTTTAGTCACCTTTGTTTTCAAATTTGTCACCTTTCTCACTTGTTTCAAAGGCCATCAGCAGTCCTCGGCCTGTAATTTACTGGAAGAGGCGGTAATGAGTAGGGGGTGGATAGCTTTAAGAGGGCCATTGATCTTCATTGGGGGCTAATAAATTGAATAGGACCAGCCTAGCTGGGCCCAGAGTCTGTTGCGGGTCGTTATATTTGTATTGTATTGTATTTGTATTTACTATATCAATTTGTTTTTGCTTTTGGAATGGTTTTTTTTTATTGTTTATTTTCAATCAATAATTATACTTATTATGTAATGTAGATATATTTAGGATTTTAAATGGAAGTGCATTTTACAATTCGCAAAAGACACAAAATAGAAAAGCATTATCTATTTTAAATTGGCATGAAATGAAAATACAAATATTACAGTTGAAATATTTTATTCAGATATTCGATTAGAATTTTAACGGAATATTCGGTATTTGGTCGGCAAAGTATGACATTAGGATTTCTAAAAGGATCCAAAAAGGCACATGAAAATATTTTAGGCACAGTTCTGTTCAGTTCTAATAGCTCACCAAAAATGCATTTTAATGGATCCTCAAATCTGTTAATTTGCCACTGGATGTATTTGGTGCATTTCTAAAGCTTATAATTATTTTTTTTCTCTTTTTTCGGAAAAACTACATTATGTTGGAGATTTTAATGCCCTGGTTTCGAGTATTCTGTGACCATCAAAAAAAAAAAAAGAAAAGCATCTAATTTGTTCTAATGTGCATGGGCGTAGCCAGAGGGAGGCAGGAAGGAGCAACGGCCCCTCCCTAGAAGAGAGCCTTTTATTCCACGCTTATTCCTAATGTCACAAAAGATAACTTAAAATCCCATTTTTTGGACATAAATTTCAAAAACAAAAAATATGCAGCATTTTTATACAGTGAAACCTTTCTGAGCAGCCACCCTTGTTTAGCAGCTACCCCTGTTATTGGCTAGTTTCGCATGGCATGACATTTTTGGCCTATGCGCACAATGTTAACTCAACCCCCCAGAACAGCCCAAAAAACCCTCTAAGCGCCAGTGTTGTCGCCTGTCTGAGCTTCAAAATAGACTGGTGGCTACTCTTCATTTCAATTTTTAATTTCATTTGCCATT
Source organism: Uloborus diversus (assembly GCF_026930045.1). Taxonomy (NCBI): domain Eukaryota; kingdom Metazoa; phylum Arthropoda; class Arachnida; order Araneae; family Uloboridae; genus Uloborus; species Uloborus diversus. The sequence continues at coordinate 114,451,501 of NC_072732.1, read as the reverse complement.
AGCTTTTCATTAAGAGAATGGCCACGTGTTTTCTATGTTTAGATTTTTGTAAGGGAGTGGGGAGGGGAGGGGTGACATTTTGAGGGATGCCACCACGGTCACCCCAATTTTGGGCCTCTTAGGCGCTATTTCGGATTTAGATGATGAAGTTCCTGATACTATTTGTAATAAACAAAAGCTCATGTTTTTGACTCAGTTATCTTTGGAGAAAATTGACGACATCATTGCTAATTCAGAGCTAATGACTCAATTCAGGATTTGTTTTTACAAGTTAAATACAAACTTGGAAAAAAAAAAGTTTCTTTAAAGCTGGAAAATTGTAAGCAAACATAAATTGAATCATGATTTCCTAAAAAGTAGAAATCACAAAATAAAGCATTTTCTTTTCTTCATTTTCTCAAAAAATTTTTTTTAAAGTGTTGAATTGTATCATTAGTGGTACAGTTTGAGTTCACTGATCAAAACCTTTAAGAGTGGTCACCCGCTCTGAGTGGTCAAGTTTTAACGGAACGGAGGGGTGACCACTCAGAGAGGTTTCACTGTATCAACATATGCCCTCATATCTGACCATAAGTAGCCCAAAATGTTAACTTGTTTTGTCTTTTTTGGGGGATAGGTGCTTTAATTTCAAGCTATTTCCAGGGTCCAACATTGGAGGAGGAGGGAACTAAACTCAACTATCTTGTTGCCCCTCCTTAACGGGAATCCTGGCTACGCCCATGCTACTGTGTAATAACTAGATCCCAGTTTATATATACCAAAAGTTAAAATATGCATGCAAACTCATACTGGTGCCTCAGATTGTTGCACAATTGTGCAACTTATTGTGAACAAACAGAGGTTACATTTTAAATGCTCTTTATACATGTACGTACTATTATAGAAAATTCTGGTTGTTAACATTTTTGCTTTTAAATATCAGGATCATTTGCTGAATGAGAATGAATTATTAAAAAGTATTATGATTCCAAGATCATGTGTATTGAATTTTTGTGCATAGTTTCAAGTATTTTGTATAATACTAAAAATGTTCTAAATTTAAAAATACTGTAAATACAGTAAAACCCCTCCTAAAGGATACCCCTCAAATGGGAACACCTCTCTTATGCGGTCAATTTTTAATTCCCTGATTCCAAGGCAAATAACATTATTAAACCCCTGTCCTGCGGACACCCCTCTATTGCAGACAAAAAAATTTGTCCCGTTAGTGTCTGCATTAGAGGGGTTTTACTGTACTTACAAAAGTAAATTTTCTAAATATTTCTGAGAAATGTTGCAGTATATTTATGCAAAGGAAAAGAAGCTTTATATATTTTTTTTCAATAATGTTTTATTGAATTTTGTTTGATTTACATTTTTATAACATATTGTAAAAGTTTTAAAATTAAAAAGTTCACTAAAACCTTACTTTTGTCAATTTCAGATCAATCAAATATTCACATATTTTGCAGTTGCTTAAAGATTGCCCCCCAACAGAATGTGTATCAAGAAAGTATTAAGTTCCTATTGTAGAAAAAAAGTTTGTATGTAAAAAAAAAGACTCCGTAATTTTTTGATATTTTACATTGTACCTTTAGAGATATTTGTATTTCTGTAATTAAATATTTGTCATGACAAAATTTTTCTACATTTTGATTTTCTTTTCAAAATATAGTTCTTCAACGAAGTTTCTAAAAATAATTGTTTAGAAAACTTTATTGTGCAGATCTCTTTCTCTAATACCCTGTTGATACTAATATTCTAAAGGAAACTTCTACAGAAACTTTATAAACCCTGTGCTATTCTATGAAAAAGCTAAATAATCTCAGAAAATTTTAATCATTTCTCAAATATTTTGAAAGGTTGAGTTTTTTTTACAAATTAAAGTTTTTAATAATATAAATAAAATACAAAAACTTTGAATTCTGTTAATAATTAGAATTTTCTTAATTTTAAGAATTAATTGAAAATGTCAAAATTTAACTGGAAAAAAAAAAGAAATCTGACTGTCAAGTTAGGCGATGATACAAATGTGATTGCTCCAAAGGAAACTAGTATGTTGTGGCCATCATGAAACATTCTTCTATATCTTTCTTATGAATTTTGATCCCTCCCCATGCCTGACTAAAAAGCAATATTCCACCCCCCACATCCCCCCCCCTCAAAAAAAAGAAAAATTACACTTGCAGAGCTTGATAACCGACCTAATTTCTGAATTATCGCAAAAGCAAAGAGCAAAAATTTAAAGTTATTTTAAAAGTCTTGCTTAAATTAACTACGGATATTTTACTTGTTACAAATACAAGATGGCAACAGTTAAAATTTTTAAATCTTAGCAATTTTCTGATCATTTTCCAACAATTAAAATAATGTGAAATTCACAGACAACTATCTATTGCAGTTTATCTTTCTGATTGTTGCTTTAATAAAGCTATTTTTATTCCCACAAAAAAAAAGGCAAAAATGAGCCCCCCTTGAAGCGATTGGCGCCAAAATTGAACCAACGCCTGTTTACATGTAGGTTCACATTTCTCCCAAATTTCATCTAAAAAGTAGCATTACTTCTTGAGACATAGCACTCTCAATGAACAAGAAATAACATTTGGTTGCACCAGCCGCTTTCGAGCTATTGACGCCAAAATAGAATCAGGTCTTGTACCCTTTAAGGTCTACCTGTCGATAAATTTTTGTTTATTCCGTTCACTATTTCTTGAGATATAGCAGTCACAAGAATCGAGAAAAAACGTTTGATTGCTCAACCCCTTCTTGAGCTACTGGCACAAAAAATGAATCAGCACATGTACCCGTTAGGGGTAACATATGGGCCAAATTTTGTTTGATTCCGCCAGTTACTTCCTTAGTAATAGCAGGCCCGCATAACTGAAAATTCGATTGCTCCACCCCCCCTTGGAGGAATTTGCGCCAAAGACTAATGGGCACAAGTTTACATGGGGGGGGGGGGGGGCACATATGTGTACCAAAATTTCGTTCTATTTAGTGCAGTTGTTTTTGCTGTAGAGCTGCCACAAAAAAACGGTAACAAACATGCATACAGACAGTTTCTAAAAATGGTAGAAATGGGCTCCTCAAATATGGAGCATACCTCAAAACGTTCTGTCAAAATTCAGAAATTTGCTAGAAACCAATACTTTTTTCTATATGTTACAGGGTGGCGACAGATCAGGGAAAAGTCAGGGAACTTTTTTAATCAGGGAGATCCGAAAAAATAACAAAAAATCATAGAAAATTGATTAATTGAAGAATTTTTTTTTTTTTTTTTTGCTTTGCAAAATTAAGTACCTTAATTTCCTATGCGTCTTCTGCCAATTATCTGTTGAGAAAAAAATAAAATCAATGAAGTGCGATTATACACTGCCGCATATTTGTGCGTCTTTTTTTCTCAACGTCAAAGTATTGAATCATAACTTATTAAACACAGGATGAACTTCCTATGGTTGCTTCTGTGTCTGTAAAGTTGTTTATTTTACGTAGCTCGAATTTACCTTTCACGAGTTCCAAGCTATGTAAAATAAACAACCTTACAGACAAAGAGGAAGCCGTCATTAATGCCTTAGCTCCCTTGCCTTTACTCACTGTCTTGAAGTAATTAGCGTACTGTAATCACAATTTCAAGAAAAAATTTTTATTTTTTAAATTAATACAGATAAAAGCTTAAAAATTATTACTTCTTAATTGAGTTACCTTGTGTACATGAATATATTTTTTTTTTTGAGCAATCACGTTTGCTTATTGCTTTTACTTGACTGTTTTTGGCGTGCTAACATTTTATTCCCCCCCCCCCCCCCGCCACCCTCCACACCGTCGACCGGCTTCTCACAATGCTGCTCCTATAGTGGAAACCTTCTCCAGGTTGCATCCATGTCCTACACACACGTGCATACATACACAACCACACACACAAACACATACACACACGCATACATACAGACACCTACACACACAAAAACATACACACAACTACCCACACACATGTGCCAGCACACAGACATAAACACACATGCCTACACACACATACACATACCCCCTACACACAAACACACACTCCTACATACAAACACTCATGATTGTGAAAAACATAATTTGAATTCAAGATGTCAAAATTCAAATTATTTTTTTTTTTTAATTTTTTTTTTTTTTTTTTAAATTCTTGCAGCACTAATTATACTGCTTGAAAATTTAGTCCAAAATTATTTATATATAAACTTTTTAGTTTTATCATGATTAGATATTTCTTTAAGAGTGTTTGTAATAATTTATTAACTGGTTACTGGAAGTAAAGTATTTTCTTTAGATTTCCTATAATATTTCCCTGCAGATAATTTATTGTACTATTTTTACTAAAAAAAGGAGCATCTTTTCAAAATATATTTTTAATTAACAGCTTAAAACATTTTAAACACTGCATTTTATTTAATATGCAATGGTTTTCAAGTAGGGCAAAGAAAGTAAACCATTATCATTGGTAACGTAAATCAGGGAAGTTTGGTGAACTAAATCAGGGAAGTCAGGGAACTTTTTTTCACAGTTTCGGTCACCACCCTGTATTAGATATAGAAGAAAGTAAATATGACAGACAATTACTAGCAAAATTTTAGATAAAATTATAAACTAAAGGACTTCTTTTAAGTATTAAAACAATAAAAGTTTTTCTAAATAAAAAAAAAATAAGAAGAAGAATAAGAAAAGAAATGAATAAAAAAATGCAATAACAGTCCATAACTAAATCCACAAATAAAGCCCCACCAGAAGAGTGTGATCAAAAGAATTGTGATGCTTTGCAATGGATTCATCTCATGTAGCATTGTCATTTGCACTTACCTCAAAATGCATCCCAATGCCTCTTTTGTTAATTGTTACGGCTGATAGAAGCGTGAGTTCCATATCTCGGGAGGCAATGATAGTAAGCAAGTTATTGAAGCACAGATGCAAAAATGCACTTGAATGGGAAAAAAAGTAAATATACTTTCTACTATTTTATATGAGTGTTATAGTTTTAGTCTTAATTCAATATTCCTCCAAAATGAAGTAGGATTTTTATTTAAATAAATAACCCAAGAGGTTAAGAAAAGTATGACATAAAAGTAGTACTGCATTGTTGATATTGTTTATTATAGCAAGAGTTTTCTGTCATTGTGCTGTATGAAATTGGGGTAAATTCTTGAGAGGTTTACTGGCAAAAAAAATTTACATTTTCTGTAAGGTATACGCATTAACAGAGTTTAACATTTAAGAATCTATGTAGTTAAAATTATCTTTATGAATGTCACATAGATTAAATATAAATATATGAAAGATCCTTTTTATAACAGTTGAATTTTGTAAAAAATAATAATTGTAGTACAAATTTACTACTGTATTATTCTGCATCAGCTGGCATGCTGGGAGTAAGCGAGGTTGACCAGCATGCAGAATATTCTGATTTTTCGTCACCCTGGATTAAGGCTTCAGTTTGCTAACAAATCCAGGGTTCTGTTTGATAACAAAAAAAAAAAAGAAAGAAAGATTGAAAAAGTATTTTTTTAGTAGAGAAGACAAAATGTAACCTGTAAACGAGAGAAAATTAACAAGTGTTTGTTTTTGATATTCGTCATTCATTATGGATTTAGTTATATGTCAACTCAGAAGCGATTATCGTACATACTTGAGTGTTAAGATATTGAAAAAGTTGAAAATGAAAATAAGTCAACAAATACAAAATTTAACTTTATACGGGCCCCATGTTCCCCAACTTATATATAGGGAAATAATCTCCATTCAAAAACAATTCCAACACAAAAAGTTTGAAATTAGTATGACCAATATTCACCAAGATATGAAACACAGCCTTTTGTGACATACCTCACTTTTCACTCACCGTCAATAATGCCTTTTGGGGGAAAATATAGCAGTTAACATGTGTTTAAAATTATACTTGTGCATAGAGTGTGGTTTTCAAATTGTTTGAGGTTTTGTTGTGTGTTTTGCGTATCACGGCATAACATTTGCATTTATTTTTGAATAGCAATGAAAAATATAAGTACCTTGTTTTTCTTACTTAGACAACGTGTCATTTTTCATAAAGGACAGTAAGTTCCAATCTCATCTTTTGTATCCCTTAATCCCCCTTTATCATCCCTTAAAACTTTAAACTGGAGTATCTCCCTGAGTTTTTGTCGCACAAATGTCAAGTTTTTTGAGTTAGTAATATCTTTCAATGGAGATTATTTCCATAAATATAAGTTAGGGGACCTGGGGCCCGTATAAATGTTAAATTTTGTATTTTTTGACTCATTCTTATTTTTTCTTAAAACTTTTAATACCTTAACTCTGCATCTGATTTTGAATAGTTTTGCAGTTGGAAGTATACAACTAGGACTAATGGTTGCAAAAATAAAGGTCTTGCAGGTTAAAACAGAACACCCTGTATAAGGTACATAGCTGAAATTTTCCACAGAAATAAAAGTTTGTACATTGAGTGTGTAGTAAAAATAAAATCTTATTTTAAAGGTTCTTTGTAGAACCTTTGTTGTCCAGAAAAATAGAACCGAGTGTAACTAATATGTATTTTTTTTCTTTTGGTAAGTTTTTTTTTCAAGGTCACTTGACTCAACCATTTCTGCCGACTAAATTATTAGTGCATATTACTGTTCCTTTTTTTTTTTTTTTTACCAAACCCATCAGTACATTTTTGAAACCCTGAACAATTAAAGCCTTCTAAATGGTGTTACATTCAAAAGTGCTTGAATCTGAAATTGAAGTATTGTTTTATTCAGTGTTTGTTTTTTGAACTACATACAGTCTGACCATTGATGATAGGGAAAGGCAAGCATCCAGTTCATAGGCGAAAATAGACACACCTATTTGTTTACAAGGGTGGTGGTTTGTTTGTTACAGATGTGGGCTTTTGCCTTTTGATTATTTAGAAGCAGTTTTGTAAAAATGACAGTTTGTTCACGGCAATATTTTTTTTTAGTCTCAACTATATTTGATCTATATTCTCACTAAAAAAAATTGACTTATTATTTTTAACATAATTTTGAGCTTACCATTTTGCTTTTACATTTCTGGAGAAAATGAAAACATTTTCCTTTTTTTTTTTTTTTTTTTTGGTCGAAACTCTTTTTGTTTCCCCTCATTTTATTTTAGAAAATGCAATAAATTAATAAAGCCAATGATATTATAAAATGCGTGCATCAAATTTCCATCGCTATTTTCCCTTCTCCCCTATTAAGTTCACTCAGATGGAATCGCCCTTATTTGGCCGCTTCCCAGATTCCTCATTTTCTGTGGTCAGACAGTATTTATCTCTATATATTAAAAAAAATTTACATTAAAGAAATTGTGAAAGGAAGTCTGTGGCAGGCTCTGTCCCAGGCACCCCATAGTACCTACAACCTTGAAATTTTGTACAAAATTACTTCAAGCTCCTGGGGTGTGCACCTAGGGTTTTTTATTTTAAGTTTTGAATTAGTTTTTTTGTAATAAATAAACTTTTCAAGCTAAAAATTTCAAGTTAATTGCCTATTAAAGGGATGAAAGAGTTAATGCACCCCTTAATATTCTAGGCTGTGCAAAAGAGATTTCTTTCTTGCATCAAATACAGCTTTTTCCAATTCTCTAAATTAATTAGAACAGCATATATACGGGTGTCTATTTTAGCGAAAAGTCCTAGGCTCAATTCAATTTAAGCCCAGAGTTAAGAGCAAAACATGTTTCTAGAAACCATGAATTTCAAAGCGACGTCTCAAAGGTCTAAAACTGTCGTTTTGCAATGCTTAGGAGCCCAATAGCACCTAGAGCTGTGCAAGTTGGAACAAGTTATTTCAGAACCCCGAAAAGGGGGGCTCTTCAAACCGCTTTACTTTTTTAATACCTTGGTTATGCATATTTCTATTAAGTTCTTTATGCCTTTGGGTGGGAGCAGGACTGTGTTGTAATTTTGAGCTCTTTACTCAAATTCCATTTTCTACGGGAGAGAAAGGGAAATTTTCTTTTCTTTCCAAAACAGAACTTGTAACAGGTTTTTAATATAATTCTTTCTGATAGATGGTTTAAATCTATTCTAATCAAATAAGATTGAGCAGCAACCTGCAGGGGTTGGTGAGTGCCAGCGAGCAGGAGGCAGAGACCCCTAGGTAAAATGCAATAAAAACTAACGTTTGCCATATTATGTTTTATTAAATTTACATGGTTTGGCTTGTGTAGCATTTATTGAACACATTGTTATAACTATAGTTATAACATTAAAAAAAATCACATTTAGTAATTTTGTAAATGTGTACATCCTGACAATGTTTTTATGTATACTCTTTTATCCAGAACTTTCGATTTACCAAAAGTACTCCAGTCTCTATCACTGCTAAATTCCTTTTTTTCTCTGCACTTTTAATGCATTAAAAATCTATTGCCCCTCCCCCCTTCTTTTTTAGGAAGCCAACTACGAGTCATCTTGTACTTGTTTACTTGCTATTTTTGTGCAACTACGATTAATATAACTCGCAATATATCAGTGCTGCTAATATTGATAGATGGCTTCTAGGAAAAGAACAAAAAATCAATGCTGGCTTGCATGAACAGAAATTTATTAAAAAACAAACGAATAATATAATTCTAAAAATTAATTCAAATTCAAGAAATAAAATAATACTTTATTGTTTATGGAAATTCTTAAAACAATCTTCCACACAAGGAGTTGGCTTCTCTTTACAGGCTGGACAGATAAAACACGTTTCTTACCATTTTTCACTTGGGTACATATAGGACATGGCTTTATGGGACACTTTTTTTAGTAGGTGAATTCATTTTTTATGTTTTTTAACTATGCACTAGAATTACAGTTTTCAATAATACAGTGAAGCACTGTTTATACATTTCTCTTTTACACGTTTTCATCACTTATACGTTTTTTTAATATGGTCCCTACAGAGTTTAACACATATTAACGCATACCTATTATACGTTTTTTCATTTATACACTTTTTTCATACAGTTCCTTCAGAAACCTATAAACTGTGCTTCACTGTATAATGAGTTTAAATCAAATTGTTATTTTAGGCCAGATTTCTGAAAATTGCTGTGGCAGTCGTGTTAAACTGTCAAGGCTTCTAATGTTGTTGTAACAGTTGGATTCTACTACATACTAATGATTTCATTTTGTTTATCATTTTGTTATGTTTTAGGCAATACAGAAAGTGTTACATCTGAGTGGGTATCTTCCGAAGTTGTCGAGCATAAAAACACATTCAATTGCTCAATGTGTCTGTATACGACAAATGTTTTAGGTAATTTGAAGAGGCATAAGTTGACTCACACTGGAGAAAGACCATATAGATGTCCACAATGTCATAGAAGTTTTACCCAAAAAGGACACATGAAAAATCACTGGCTCCAGAAACATGTCCTTTCGTGATGTTTCGCATTTTTGAAAATTATAAATATGAGTAATAAAATTACTTTTGGTTGCACTTTTATCTTAGTGTTATTATTACTTTTATTTTTGAAACATTAACTTGTTACATATTAATTATTTCAATCAGTTAAAATTTTATCTTTACTTCTCTTTTTCCAAAGAATAGCATTTTCTTCAAAGGTGATCTGATAAAGTACTTGTTAATGTCTAACTAATTAAGATGCCGAGATTTAAATATATATATATATATATATATATATATATATATATATATATATATATATATATATATATATATATATATATATATATATATATATACACTGGTGTAAGAAATTAAGAGAATTTTTAGATTTGGTCGATTATTTTCAGAACTACTGGACCGATTTTAATGAAATTTGGTATGTACATACATTGAAACAATACAAAACAAATAATTATCTAAAATTGAAAATACACAAGCATGATCATAAATAACACTCGTTAGAGTCGGATGGTATGAAACAGCAATTGCAAAATTAAAAACAAAGAGGGTTAGTAGGGGGTACGGTCCCCTCTAACAGACATATAGACCTCGCAGTATGACTCCATACTTGAAATAAAGCAGTTTATGGGATCCTTAAGCAATTATTTCCATTCATTCAACAACACCGTTCTCAGGGTATGGATGGTCCCCGGAGGAGTGTTGCGAGTAGGTATTGCGCTCTTGAGAACGTTCCTGACGTGCTACAGGATTGGAGTCTAGAGATCTGCTTGGCCAATCCATCGAGTGAATATCCTCTCCTTCCAGAAATTCGTCGACCAGAAGAGCTGTATGTGGTCGTGTGTTATCCATTAAAATTAACTCAGGGCTAACAGCGCCCCTCAAGAAATAAGCATAGAGTTCCAAGACCACCTCCCTATACCTCACAATTGTCACAGAGCCTCTCTCAAAGACACGGAGGGGTGTGCGGCCATCCAACATGATGTCAGCTCAGACCGTCAAATCTCCTCATCCATAATGGTCGATTTCGCGGATATTGGAAGGTAAATAGCAAGTCCCGTTGCAGCTTTAACGACTATTCTTGTCCTACGTTTAAATGGATAGAAGCAGGAACCTGCTACCTACCCTCCAATATCGGCGAAATCGACCATTATGGTGGTGGTGGTTTGACAGTCTCGGCAGGCATCATGTTGGATGGCCGCCATGTCTTTGAGAAAGGCTCTGTGACAATTGCGAGGTATAAGGATGTGGTCTTGGAGCTCTATGCTTATTTCTTAAGGGGTGCTGTTAGTCCCAAGTTAATTTTAATGGATGTTAACGCAAGGCCACAGACAGCTCTTCTGGTCGACACATTTCTGGAAGGGGAGGATATTCACTCGATGGATCAGTCAAGCAGATCTCTAGACTCCAACCCTATAAAACATGTCTGGGACGCTCTCAGGAGGGCAATAGCAACTCACAACACCCCTCCGGGGACCATCCATACCCTGAAAACGGCGTTGTTGAACGAGTGGAAATGTTTGCTTAAGGGTCCCATAAACTGCTTTATTTCAAGTATGGAGTCACACTGTGAGACCTATACATCTGTTAGAGGGAACCATACACCCTACTAACCCATTTTTTAAATTCAATTTTGCAACCGCTGTTTCATACCATCTGACTTTAACGAGTGTTATTTATGATCATGTGTGTATATTTTAAATTTTAGGGGGTTAACAGTTTTGTGTTGTTTCAATGTATGAACATACCAAATTTCATTAAAATCGGTCCAGTAGTTCTGGAGATAATTGACCAAATCTGAAAATTCTCTTAATTTCTTACACCAGTGTATTAAATATATATATATATATATATATATATATATATATATAACATGAAATACATTTTAAGAACACTTTAAAAACAAATTCAAATAAAATTGAAAGAATCAACACCAAAGTGTACTGTAATGCCAGCGCAAACCTGCTAGAAACAAAAACAGTGCAAACATATTCATGAATAAACAAGCAATATTAAAAATATATATTTTTTTTATATCTATATCTTTTTAAAGGTCAGCATTCTGGTTGTTGCTTCTTTTTGCAGGTTTGCTTGACAATTCTTTCGTCGTTTATTAACAGGTATGATTTCATGTTTAATTTTTCTCCGAGGCTCTCGGGGAGGGTAGCATGTTGTTGGGACCTTCCCTCTTGCTAAATAGAAAGGGCCTTGTGAACTTAGGGACTGGTCCTCGCCTTGATAGAGTATCAGGTCCTGGTTCACGTTTTTCATTTTGGTGTTGTTTCGGTTATATTGCTTGTTTATTCAAAAGTACAGTAAAACCTCGCTACTATATTTTGGGGACCAAAGAAATATATTGTTGTACAGAGATATATTGTTATATCGAGGGCCTACATATTTTGGGAATACAATAGGTTTTTTATATTTTAATGTTATAGTACATGCACTACCTAGGTATAAATATATTTAGAAATAGTATATAATAAATTTATTAGCAAAGTTAATTATGATTAAATATTATCAATTGAAATAAATTCAGAAAATAAGCTCGTAAACATACCTGAAATCCGTTTTTATTGAAAAAAAAATCCAATATTTTTGTTTGTTTGGCTGCTTTTTTTGTATATTAAATCAATCAACAAGGTAAACATTGAGTCCAAAGCACGAAAATAAAGTTCGTTTGTGGATGGAAGACTTGAAAAAATTGTCCTCAGAGATTTTACTGGTTGAAGTGCTTCTTGGGTCGACAATAAGAATTGTGATGGACTCTTATTATCATCTTCATCTTCTTCCTCATCATTGTCTTCTTCACCACTATTTTCCATCTCATCAGTAATTTCAGAGAAAATTTCTTAATCAGTAACTCCTACGAAAACAGCAAGTTCATCATCCGCTGTCAAATAAACCTTCACTCCATATTTTTTGCCCATTTTTTCCTCAAGTTGGGATACAGATGTTTGAAGATTCAAACAGTTTTCTGATCATCTGAAATACAGTGAAACCCCTCTATTACAGACACTAACGGGACAAACTTTTTTGTCCGTAAGAGAGGGGTGTCCGCTTTACAGAGGTTTTTTTTAATTTAATTAACTTTAGTTATTTGTTTATGTTTTTTGAAATCTTAAATGAAATATGTGTGAATTCTACTCTTTCATATGCATAGATTTTTTTTAATTTACTAGTTTTTACCAACATATACATAATAAACAATTATTTTATCAGGTTAAATTCAAATATTACAGTTTTGCACACTCAAAGAGATTTAAATAACAGGTTCGCATAAAAATTACATACCTAATTTGTACTTTAAAAAAATTGTTCGATTGATGTCTGTTGATATGTTTTGATCGATGAAAGTCTTTCATTTTCGAAATGTATCTTAAGTTCTTGTACCAAGTCTAGTCCTTTAGGATCGTTGTGTTTAATTGAAAATTCCCTGAGTCCATCTAATACGCTTAAAGCTTCATTAACATTTTTAATTGTTTTAACGTCTTCTTTTACGGACAGTTCATCTTCATCGTCATCCTCAACTGTATGATCTTCGTTAATTTCGCGCACTATGCTTGCAATTTCTGTTTCGCTTTCTTCAGTGAAAACTTGGTCGTCGATGGGAGCATAGTCTTCAGCGGTCACATTTGTGAGCCCTGCTTGTTGCATTAACGACTGCAAATCGGATCCATCATTGTCACAATCAACTTCGTTGTCAATTTCCTCTGTGGCAGATCCTTTTTTGAATCCAACGCGATTAAAGCAACTTCCTTCCATGCGTGCTTAACCCAGCTGATTGCATCTAACACATCAATTGTTTTGGACAATTCGCTACTTGTTTTAGTTTCTTCCATTTTATTGATTAAATGCTTCATAACTAGTTGTCTGTATTGAATTTTAAATGCTTGAATTATCCCAGCATCCATAGGTTGGCATTTCGATGTTGTGTTTGCTGGCAAGAAGACTATTTCTATATTTTTCAAGTGAAAGTCTTTGGGATGGGAGGGCGCGTTGTCCATAAAAATAACAATATGCCTTTTTTCTCTCCCCAACTTCTTATCAAAAGTTACAAGCCAATCAGATATGACACTGGTTGTCATCCACGCTCTTCTATTTGAATACCAGTCTACAGGTAATTTTTTTATATCCAGTCCTTTAAAACACCGAGGTCTGGCTGCTTTTCCGATGACAACTGGTTTTAATTTTGTACCATCCATGCTGGCACCCAACAAAACTGTTAAGCGTTCTTTGGAGATTTTGCCACCAGAGCAGTTTTCTTTCCGTAAAGTTAAGGTTTTATCTGGCAGAGTTCTATAAAACAAACCGGTCTCATCAATGTTATAAATGTCACATGGCTCGTAATTTTCAATCAAACTAGGCACTTTCTCAAACCATTTCTCGCAAACGTCAGCATCCACATCCATGGATTCACCACATATTTTTTTAAAAACGATATCATGTCTCGTTCGAAAACGATCTAACCATCCATTGGAAGCTTTGAAATTTTCTATACCCATTTCAGTAGCTGCTTCTTTCGCCTTTTCTTGTAAAATAGGGCCAGAAATCGGAATATTTTTGCTTCTTGCGGACACAAACCATTTAAACAATTTCATCCACTGCAAGGGCATTACTTTTAGGAAAATCTTTTTTCTTCTCTTGGTTTCCATTTATGAACCATTCTTTCTTAAACTTCTCTTTTCCTTTTAATATACAGCAAATTTGTGTGCGTCCCACACCAAACTTTTCAGCAATGTTCCGTATTCCAATTTTATTTTTTTCTGCGAAATCTATAACTTCAATTTTTTCTTTAAGAGAAAGAGTACGACGCTGACGATGAGTATTCAGAGCCATTTCAATGAGAACGATGAAACAACTGAATGCTTTTACCCTTAAGTTTACTTTATGATATTGCATTGGCTTTACTTTTACTCTCTATAAAATATTTTTGTTAGATGGCGCGTCAACTCGGCTCCACTTAGACGCAACACGCCTGCTTGTTAGTCATCTGAAAAGGAACAAGGCAACGGGGGAGGGTGGGGGTATACAGACAGAAACTTGCAGAATAATCATTTTCTCTTTTCTTTTCTTTTATTTTTGACGATTTGATGATGTTTTTTGGAATGAAAAATGCATTTCGGTGTCAAGCTGAAAATTTTTTGCTACGCAGTAGATGCAAAGTAAAATTGCAAAGAAATATTTTTTTTATCTCCGTATAAGCTGGTCGACTTTGCATTAAATGAAGCCTTTCAATGGAGTAGCTATTTAATTCTCAAGTTTTAAATACTATCCGCAAAAAAGGATATATCAATGTAAATGACTTCGAAAAGGGTGTCCGTGTCCGTATTTGAGGGTGTCCGTACGAGAGAGGTTCCTTATACATTAGGTTTAATGTCTTTCTGCCGGGGAATTAAAAACTGTCCGCATAAGAGGGGTGTCCGCATTAAAGGGGTGTCCGTTAGGAGGGGTTTCACTGTATTACTGTCTGTGAAAATTTCACCACAATCAGATACAATTTTATCTTCCAATACACATAAACCAGCCTTTTTCCAACAATTCAGAATGGTTTTCTCCATTACTACCCACCAACTCCCTAGGTAGTCACATGCGTCCTTAACATTTACAGCTTTAAAAGGGTCTTCTTTATTTTTCAATGCCTAGAAGTATGGATTCTACCAAAAGTTTCATATAGTATCCTTTAAAGCACTTAATTATGCCCATGTTGAGTGGCTGCAAAATGAAAGTGAAGTTTCCCGGGGAAAAAAAATAATTTCAAAGTTTTGTAGTTACGGAATCGAGATGAGAGCAAAGCAATTATCAATCAACAATACTATTTTTTTCTTCCTGTTCTTCATTTCCTTACCTAACTTCAGCAACCATTCAGAAAAAAATTTAGACGTCATCCAAGCCTTTTTTATTGTCTTTACATTCCACGTGAAGACTTATCACATTCTTAAAGCACCTTGGCTTCAATGATTTGCCGATAACAAGAGATTGAATTTTGTGTGTTCCTGTGCTTATTGGCACACAAAAGAACAGTTATGTTCACAAAAGAGCATCTCTTATATATGAGGGTGGACACAAAAAAAAACCGGATTTTTGTTTTAAAATATTTATATATTAGTTTATTCACAAAATTTCTTTTGTCTCCTTCAAAGTGATCACCCTTAGATGCAATACACTTTTTAATTATTTTTTTACACTGTTAGAAGTTCGTCTGCAACTCTTTAGCTTTGCCCATGTTCAGTGCCCGTTGAAAGCAGTTTTTACAGCCTCTACATCATCAAAACGCTTCAATTTCAGAATTTTTTTCATCCTCGGGAACAGAAAATGATCACAGAGGGCTAGGTCTGGCAAATACGGGGGTCGAGGAACAACTGGCCACCCCTGAGAGGTCAAGTGGCGGTTAATAGTGAAGGCTAAGTGTATGGGAGCATTATCATGGTGAAGGAACCATTCTTCTGATCGCCTGTGCGAGCTCCAACTAACTCTTGTTTCTTCTAATATTTAGTCAGTCGTGAAACGAGAACTCTCATTGATTTTTTGGCGGATTTTTTTCAACGTTTTCATTATTTTGGGACGTTGAAGGGCGCCCAGAAGGAGCATGATCTTCAACACTCATGCTACCATGTTTAAAGCTCCCAAACCACCCGAAAACTTATGTATGGCTCATAGCATCGTCCTTGAAATCTTGTTAAAGCATTTGGTAAGTTATTCCATTGCCGACTTTTCAAGCAGAAAGCAAAATTTCAAGTTTACAGTTAGTTTTTTCAAATTTGCCATAATGAGTTCACAGGAGGAAAGCAACAGCACCTGAGAAAACCAACACTACGATCAGACCTTATCAACTACACTGATGCCACTTGCACAGCTGGTTTGTGAAGGTCTCTACTTGAGCGATCTAACTGGAGAACACTACTACATCTCGGATTGGCTTTGCACCATTCGTCCGGTTTCTTTTGGGTCCCCCCTCGTATGTGTTTAAATGCTTACCGAATGAGAAGTTTCAAAGCATAATGAAAATTAGAATTGTGCAGTGCTTTAGGATAAAAGTATGTACTTTTCTCAGTCAAATAACAAACAACAATAGTCAAATTGTAGTTTATTTGAAAATATATTTAGAAGAAAATACTTTTAACAAGTAATAGTTACATAAT